>NC_071571.1:60760712-60800712 GCF_024509145.1 Vidua macroura
TTCTCCAAAGGCTTTCGCCAGGAGCATTTTCCAGTGCTTATTTCTAAACATTGGCAGGCCGGGTAACAGTTGTGTGTTGTTGTCATGATTATGATTATGATTATTATTACAACTACTACTTCCAATATTGCTACTAAGTGATTGCAAAGGAGGATTGATCCTTAAAGAAGCTGCTAACTGTGTAGCTCCCTTTCCAACTTTTATCTATATATTGGTATTCTTTTGTTTAAGGAGAGCTTTCTCTAAACAAACCTCATACAAAATCCATCACAGTAATTAGTGATGGATTCAGGCAATATAGCCATTCAAATATGGCTGTCCTCTGATCTAGAATGAGCTGATCAAACACCAGAAAGCTAATTATTTCAGACACTGTATAGTAACAACTAAGCCTAAATGTGAACATCTACAACCAAAAGAGGTATTATTTTATGCGTTGGATGACAGTCTCAGGATCTCCATGTATCAAAGTTAGTACGTATAACACATAAGCTTTCCAGAGCAATCTCACTGCCAGGACGTATTGATGTGGACCTGTGCAGCATTTCAAAATAAAAAGCAGGCTAGTGTACTTGTTCTCAAACTCAAAGAAACAGCAGTTTGCATTTGAAATATAATTTGTGAAAAAGGACATGAGGAATGCAGCAGTATAGCTTATTCTTAGATATTCAGTGCTCAACTCTGCTCTCAATGAAATAAATGATTCGTTTTGTGCTGTCTCAGGGGGACAAGGCTCCTGCCTGTACTAAGTGGGGACCTACAGCTCTATTTTGCATTTCTCCTTCCCTCAACTCCCATACCTTAAAAATAGTGAGAATACTTTTCAATGACCGATCCAAGTTCATTCACCTCATCATCCATCTGCCTTGAAATAGTTATGGACTCCTTTAGAAAAATATTTCAAATAATGCTAGGAGTTTTCTTCCTTCCAGTTCAACCTCAAACTAGACATACTACGAATCTCATCAGAGTGCTTTCCATTTAGGATAAATTATTCTGGCTTTTAAAAAAAATCAAACAAATCTCTCTCAAAGCTTCACTTCCTTGGACAGGCAGGCAAGCAAGTAACACAAACGGCATGAAAGTAAATGCTGCTTTGCCACGGGTGATGGTACTTTGCTGCACAGCATGCTGAGGCTACTAAGATGCTTCACAGAACAACAGCCTGTGGTCTCAGTCCAGCAAGTCCTACTCAAAGGAGTAGCCTTTACTCACATCTGAAACAGTGCTGAATTTAATAGCATTGAAGGAGTACAAACTAGCCATGCAAACAAGCACTTCCAAGGGTAAAACAAGAGAGACTAAAAATAACAGCTGATAAATATTTTGCAACATATACCTGTACTGGACAAATGGACATTGCCTCCGTATTTCACAAATGCAATTTCTAACATCCATTTCAGTAGTACTTACTGATATGAAAGCACTAGAGGCACTGTATTTGTTGTTGCTTTTGAAATATAAGTCCTCAGTGAATTCAAAAGGGAGTAAAGCTTAAAAGCATTCTACATGAAGGCTGGTTTTGATCCTTTGTTAAAACTCATTCACTTTATGAATGAGAGAAATCTATACCAAAATTTAATCACCAATTTAGAATATTAAAAATGTTAAATGCTAAAATTTTAATATACAAATTAATTTTTGTTTTTTAATCACTGGATTTGTCTATTGCAGGAAAACATAGAATTTTTCCACATTTATTTATGCTTTATACTTGTTTTCATTTCCCCATGTATTACAAAGTGATTGAATTTGTTAGGTAGTGAAGAACTTAATCTCTTTTCTTTAAATTTTCCTGAAGAGGAACAATCATTTTTGTTATTACAGTGAAGATGTCATACAGTAAAGATTTTCAAGGACTTTAGTGGAATTAAATGAGCACTTGCTTAATCTTACAGACATGGGTTGAATTTTGCAGTTCTTAGTTACACAAAAGGTGTTGAATGGGAGTTTTGTCAAGCAGTCAGGATCTCAGACACTAATAACCTCTCAGTTATTTTCTTTTTCTCATTAGTAGTCTAACAGCTAACAGACTAATCTGAAGCTGCTACGGGATGCAAGATGAATTACAGCACATCAAGCTTCCCCTGTGAAAACAGGTAAAAAATCTCAGGCAGCATCTCTCAGATGGTACCCAAGGTGAGCTCCTGAGCAGGTACCAGCCCACGGAGCCATGGTGGCTCCAGCAGAATTAGCACTTTGCATCACCAAGGTCTGGCCCTAAAATTAGCCCACAGAAATTCAAACAAAGGCATTTTAAGAAAGGCACTTTGGGGTGGTGATACCTGAAGCAATTCATGTGCTCTGGTGACTCAGTTAGGGGGATACAAGGGGTTGATGCCAGGAGGCTTTGCTCTGTGCCCCTATGTGTACCCGCCAAACACTTTTCAGGCAGGAGAAAGGAGGATGGTGTTGGCCTGCTTCCTAAGTGCCCAAGGAGAAGGGAGATGGCTCAAAGGGTGCCATGGGTCCTTTAGTCACCTTTGGGAAATGTGCAGAGTTGAGAAAAAAATAGTTACTTTTGATTGCACACACAGAAGATTGGTAAACCTGGCTTTAGTAGTTCTGAATTTTTATTGCCGGCATAGATCTTTCTCCTCTGTGTGAGAGGAGAGCTTCTTACATGATGTGAAGGAAAAATATAACGAATGGGTGCTTCAAAAATGTTGCTATATACTTTTGCAAAACAGACTGAAATTAAGCATCACATGCTAGTCAGGTTAAGTCTTAAAATGTATGCTGCTTGCTAAATACCCCCTTACATAGGACTAACTGCTTCCAGTCTGGAAAAAGCCCCAACCAAATACTGTGATTAATTTTTCCTCCAGAATCTTTTCGTTTTGTCCCATCTTAAATCAGTTCTAGTTCCACACAAGTAAATTAACTGAACAGAGCCTTTTCAATTATATTAAATAAGGACTGTAACAATAAAATTATCCTCTGATAATTCAGTATTTTGTTTTTCTGTTACTCTGTATCATGGAATCCTCAAATTATGTGTGATTTACTTGGGTAAAATCAAGTAAGAGGATCAACATTTCCTTAGGCTTGTACATATTTTAAATTGCTGATACCTTCCTGAAGCATTCAAACAAAACAGCCTTATAAAGGAATCCAACAAATGTGGGAGTAAAATATTTTCTGAAGCTTCTTTTTAGACTATACACAATAATACAAATGAAAGTATGAAAGAGTGTTGTATGAATTGCTATTTTTTTCTACATTCAGATATCTATAATGGAGAGTTAATTAATATTTTGTAAATGTAGTAATTTCTTTCAGGAAGATAAAAAGATACACTGAGAAGCAGTGTTGAAACTGTGAAGAAGTTTCAGGAAAAAATGCATATGTTAGCATTAGCTGAAGCTAAAATGTCTGCTAACTATAAAGACAGATGTATAAAATGCTTTCACATGCAAATCCAGCAATCATTTCGAAGTGCAACCCACAGCATTTTGTATATTTAAACAAGCATTATTATAAACAAAACTCTGAGCCTAGTGCACAGATACAGGACAATTATTTACTATTCCTATAAGCAGAATACTTTTTTCCCCCAAGTACAGATTAAATAAAGTAACAACATATACTCAAAAAAACCCATAAATTTGTTTTAAAATTATATTAATTTTGAAGCAGTAGCCTTGTAGCAATATATTGATGCTGGAGAAGAACAGTACTACTTTTTCCTTAGCTCTATCATCTCTTACAATTGACGGAGCTGTTAAAGAAAGTTTTCTTAAATTGTTAGAACACGTTTATTTTCTTGCAAATTAATTCTTTTTAACTCTTTATGATAGCTTTGAATCCCATAAAGAAAGATGAATTATCACATACTGAGCCCAAGCTGTGAAACAGGAGGAGACAAATAGAGACCCCTACTGTGTTTAACAATGTAGAAGAAATTCCAGACTGACAAGAAAAAATTTCTGTCCTTTTTCTCAGCCTACAAAAGCTGTTAGTATGGATTTGAACAGTGGAGGGCACCCTTGCTATGCAAAACCCGGTGCTGACCTGGCACATTCGGTTTGATCTATTCAGTAGCCTGAATCTCAGAATTTGTTGAGTAACAGCCACCTGTGGCACAGGCACTAACTGTACACTGGTTAAAACATTTGCAGTTTCTAATCTGTGCAGCGAAGCACTTCACTATATCAAACACTGGTGCCTTTCTCTGTGGACGCAGATGTGGAACAGATGCAAGCTTCATATATTGTTTGCAATATCTGTGCAAGATATCATATTAAGTAAGACCTGTGCTATGTTTTTCAAAGTCATGTAAACAGCTACACGGTTGGCTGTTATGGCACAGGTACAATAATTTCAGGTTGGCCAGAATTTGTGTACAAATAACGCGGATGTCTGTAGGAACTAAGTTTATTTGGAATGCATCAAGTTTTATTTGGAATCCTAAAAAAAACTCAATAAAATCGAGGTAAATGCTTCTAACACAGCTGATATGAAAAAAAAAAAAATGAAAACCAAACCAAATAAACTAGAAGAAAGAGGGAGATTCTGCATCTGATTCATAGAGATTCTGCATCGCTTTCCTTGGAAAGTGCCTAATTAACTACATCTTAAACTACACAACTCTTAACAACCTGCATGAATTAATGAATTAACCATCACTTTTTGAACAAGCACAGAAAGAAGGACAAATTTGGTTTTGGAGACTTGCAAGACAAGGAGCCGATGTGAGGACCAAATCCTGCATCTCCAAATTATCTCAAAACTGAACTTACAAATTCTGGGCTCCTTTGAGTAAAATTACTCACAACCAGGAGCAACTTGAAAGAGCAAACCTGGCACAGTTCATTGCCAGTTGTGCAGCTCAGTCATTTTGGTCTTTCACCATTCCATACACTGCAGTATTGCCCAGGACAGCAAAGCCGTAACAATCTAGACAAATCCTTTAGCTTTCATCATTTCCAGCTTCAGGGACATTAATGCACCAACAAATTCATAAATGAAAGCTATCGAATGGCACCAGGAGAAGGGGTCTCCTGAAACGCTGAATGGTGACTCGGTTTTGATTTTCTGGAACAAAAATATGGCAGCACCTGCAGGGTTAATTAAGCAGCTGAAGATGCTGGGCTCCACAAAAAAACTCCTTTTTCCTACTTTAAGGACTGTAAATACTTGTGCTGGACTAGATGAGCATTTGATAAGCTGTACAGCATGTAGCAAACTCCGAGGGATCTCTAGTTAACACTCAAATTCAGTGTTAACACTTAACAGAACAGTGGTAAGCCGTGCTGCCAAGGTCAACTGCACAGATGTACTAATTGTATTATGAGCTTGACATCTAGTGGCCACCCCTGGCAGGGCAAAGCAGGCAAAGGTTAAATCAGCAAGCCTTGTCAAAGCACTTCGAGCTACCCACCCTCAGGGAGAGGAGACCTCGGGAAGCTTTCTGGCACTCCGCGATCCCACCTTCTGGCCGGCATTCCCCGGCGGATCTCCCGCGGCCACCCGCGGTGGGACTCAGCCGCGCAGCGCCCAGCTGCGCCCGGCCCGGCCCGCGCCCGGCCCGGCGGCTGCTGCAGGGGCTCAGCAGCCTGCCCGAGCCGAGGGTGTGCCTCCCTTCCTGGCTCCGAAGTTTGGGAATATCTTCGGTGATTCTTTTGCAACCAGTGATAGCGTTCAGATTTCTGGGAGGGGGGAGTGGTGAAGCTGGGGGTGCGGGAGGAGGAACACACCACACGCACCAGTATTAGAAAGTGTCAATAAGGATTTCAGAAGGGCTTTTTGTAAAAATTTAGCTTACACTATAATAATAAATATTGTTCAAGTATGTTCACTTTTTGCACCCTAAATATAGCAAGGAAATAATAAAGCCCCCTCTGTTTAATCCTCTATCTTTTCACTTTTTAGCTCAAAATAAACAGATTTTTCAAATGTGTTGCGTTATGGTTTTCTATCACCATTACAAGCATCTATCTTTCTGGCTTTTATGGTTTTGAAGGGTATTTCCTTGATAAGAAAAAACGTTCTCTAGGTCTAACAGCGCTAGAACTGAACCAGATCCTAAAAGTACATTTTGCCCAAAATTCTCTTTTTTGAATTAATGGAGAACCTTCCCTACATTTAGTGGGAAATTTTAAGAGCGCGAAGGAAACAGAATTGACATTGATATATAAAATTCAGTATGAATGTACTGCTAGAACTAGATTTACTAGTGCTTCCTCTGGAAAAAAAAATATAGACAATTACTCTCATTTTACAAATACAATATAATAATATAAATTATTTTTATATGCTTTATTGCAGAAATTGTGTCAGTACTTAACTATTTTAATGTCATGCCTGACCTGGTTTATTATCAGCAAAAGTGATTGACTCATACCCTGGCTGCTGGATAGTCAACAGCTATGCTTGTCTATGTTGGGCAGACAACAAATCAAATGAAGTAGATATCAGGAAAATCTTCCCAGGACTCAGACTATTTTTCAGATGGCACTAATACCCTTTATTAATTAGTTTATTTTTACACTTTTTCTAGTGCCACATGTTTTTTGAATTGTAGCTTTTCCTCTATTTTAGGCAAGTAATTTTCAACAGTTAAATGTATGCATATTAATAGCTTAATTACACAGAATTTAAACAAACACCTTTCAAAATTTCCTCCCTCTCACTCTGAAAAAAGCGCCCTTAATGTCTGCCCCAGGAGATGGTAAGACTTCAAGACCAGCATCACCAGATAAAATCTGACCCAGTTTTGTCTACTTCCATTGTTATACATACATCAGCAAATTGGCCTATTGCTGTAGTTTCCTTATTATTCCAAATATTTTTCTATGGCAAACACAATTCAGTGCAGAGTATTTTTAAAATTACATAGTTTGAATGTGAAGTCTCTACTGTAATGGCAAAAGTATTTATATAAAGTTTCAATTACCATTTCTAATCAAAGGGACAATTTATAGCCATACTAATTTGGCCTTTATTTTTCAAAACAAAAAACCTTCTCTTACACTTGCCTCAGAACAAACATTTGCAAAATTCATATAAAATTTATGTTTGCTGACAGCTGCTTGTTACTTCTCAAGTTTGAAATGCAACAGTGTCTAAGCAATAGACAATAACTTCAATTTCATATGGAGGAATGTTCCCTTAAAATTTGTTTTAACACTCCCTATATGCAGATGGAGTGACCACACTTGCATGAGGCTGGCTGCTACATACTGAACTGTGTCTTTGCTGTAGCTGAGCCTGTGTGTCTGTGTACATACTCCAGAAGAATACTAAGTGCTGTCACCAAACTGCCTAAACTGCACAGCCCATTCCCACTTTACCAAGATGAAACAGATCAATTAGTTTAGACTATATTGTATGTATTGAAGAGTGGGAGAAAAAAGAGGTCCAATATTTTGAAAAATGACTGAAAAAGGCACATTAGAAAACTCTTTTTACACAGTTCACTACAAAGTATCCCTTCCACCTCAGGCTAAACAATAAAACATCTTTGCCAGAAAGTTCACATGAAGAAGTCCAAAGCACCATTTGTCAACACTCTTACCAGAAACTCACTTGCACACTCTAAGAATCACTTTTCAGCACAAAAAAAACCAAAAAAAACCAAAAAAACCCAACCAAAATTAAAAAAAAACAAACAAAACCCCCACAAACAAACAAAATACTTTCTATTATCCTACATTAAAAATACAAATGCTATGTCTATGGTTTAATTTTAAAATTAAATGGAGTTGAAGAATTTTTATTGCATCTACAATTCTGATTCATTTGTAATCTGTTGAATTAGGCAAGTGTATTAGAAATGTAATTCCAGCTATTACAATGCATTACATTTACTGAGAAACTGAGATTATTGTATTCTACAGGCAGTCATCTGAGTCCTGCTGCTGCTGCTTTTAAATGATTTCCAGCCGATCTTCTCATTTAGCAACCTTAAATTGTGAGGTTTTAACACATATTTTTGTTCACTTTTCTACACTGCAATTATTCAAGAAATATATCGTCATCAACTACTTGTTAACTTTTCAAAATTATTTAAAAATATATTTTTAGCATTTCACTTTTGATTAACAATTTCAAACAATTTCGAGTGTATATCTGTAGTTGATGACATACTAATTATCTTCAGATTTCCAACAGTTTCTCCCCACCATGATAATGTCCTGTTTGAATGCAGTTTGAATGCTGTAGCCCAAGCTGGCTATACAATTATTTGTTTAGATTCTAAAACTTTTGCGATAACATTAGCATGAAAGTTCTACTATGACCAGTCAGCCTAAAACCCAGCCTAATGTTTGTCTTCCATCCTGCACCCTAAACTTCCATGTTTTGCTCTGATGCTATGAATGTCCCTTCACTGAGAGGATTATATTTATGGGACATTAATTTTTAAATGCTTCATTTTATAAAATCTATTTTGAGGTGATATGAAAGATGATTTTATTAAATTAATACTAAAGTTCATTTGCTCAGTCTTGCATTAACTCCTTTGGACACAAGGAGCAAAATGAGTTAAAAGGCTACACATATGAAATAATACTGCTTAAACAGTTTACTTTCTTAAAATGACAAATATTCTTGTGCCGTGTGAACTATTTTTGGCCTGTTGCAAAATATACTCAGGAACCATAGCAATATCTTGATCACAGCTGTGAACAGAAACTAAGAACACTGACTTGACAAGAAGTGTTTTAATTTGCGAGACATGGAATTCTCATTATATCTGGCCTATAAAATTTCTTTCAAGTATGCCAATCATTGGGCTTCCTAATATAATGTGTAAATTATTTACATTACACTAATATGCACTATATAGCCCTCTGATCCTGTAGCCTGTCTCCACCTTGTTCACATTTCTCAAATGAAAGTGCAACCCCAAATTTAGCTTGTTAATTCTTAGCCATCAAGGGTTTCACTCTATTAATTAAAATATGTTTTAATAGAAGGAAACATAGTCCATTTTGATAACAGCTTTCTAAGGCTGAAAAGTATTTTTACATTGTTGCATTTTAGGACTGCTGTGAAAGCCGATTTTGTGCTATTCAGGGACCACAATAATAACGTTTTAAAATTCCTCACTGGGATGCAATGTAGTCCTTTTGATGGAAAGACTGTCTTTCTCATTCGGCAGAAATAAATCCATTCATTTGATCATGTAGTCATTGAGGGCAATACAAAACAAACCAAGTGTGAGAAATTCTATGTGATGAAGTAAACAAAACAAACCCCCCCCAAAAAATGGGGGAAAAAAAAAACATTTCCATGACAAAAAGATTCTTTGTCCTTAATCTACCCACCATATGCAAGCGTTTCTTTTTAGCATATCTCTTGTTCTAATCTCGGGTGACATGGCTACATAGATAAGATTCACAAAACAAAAGAAAAACCTAGTTTAACAATTTTTTTCAATTTATTAACTCACCAGGAGTGTCATAATGAAGTAGTGGGGTTTTATTTTCCTGTATTGAAATGGATTCAGAGCATGTAAAAGTTTATAATGCTAATGATAAATTCTTAGACCTAGAGCCCAACCCAACAGAGATGGGCTCAACAAATCCTGCTTTCATAATAAAATACTAATTCTTATCTGCTTGTCTATATTAATTTATTTTACATGACCACAGTTTCCAAAGGGAAAAAAAAATTTGAAAATGCACTGCTTTGCTCCTCCACTGTGACAGGAGGAAGTATTTCTCTGTGTGCCTGTTATTGTCAACACCCAAGTGGATTTTCCCGGAGCAGTGGCAGGAACCCCCTTAGCAGCTTTGGACAGTGTGGGACTTGCTCCCTGCCTCCCCAAACACCCTGGGAAGGAGTGGGAGGCTTAACAATTTGCCAGTCTGACAGATGTTTTAACCTTATGAAGTGGATTCATGCTGCCTTAAGCTTCAGGGCTGTAAAGTCCAGATACAATAGTCAAAATCCTCCTCAAGCTTCAACTTTGCTGCCTTTCTTTCCCCACAGATGCAACTTAAGAGTAATTATAGTTTTAAAGCAGGAGAAGGACTTTTTTGTTTTCCTTTTTGAAGGGGGAGAGAGAGAGAGGAGATAATATAGTGGAGCGAGGGGCCTACACAGAAAGCAGAAAACATTTGGGATCCCACTTGGTTATACAAGAATCTAAGAAATCAGTGGGCTCTATGCAAAGAGGAAAAGAAAAAACTTTCAAGTGGAAGCTCTCAACTTAGTCCAGGAGAAGAGAGCATGGGCTGTGGTGTGCCTTTGCACGCTGCAGTGCCAGGGACTACTAAGGAAATTAAGATAATAAAAAAAAAAAAAAAAAAAGAAAAAAAAAGAAAAAAGAAAAGGAAAAAGGAAGAAGAAAAACGTGCAGCCCTATTCCTGAAAAGAAAATTACAGCAAAGTGGAAATAAAGCAGGATTACAGTTCAAATCTCTCCAGCTTTGGACACTTGTTCACTAGCAGCCTGGCAGCCCAGATGCATAAAAGCAAGTGTGCGTGTGCCTGTGTGTGGGGAGGAAGCGAGGAATGGCGGATGGGCGAGAAAGTAACCCTTTCCCACTGCTTACAGCCGGCGCGACAGGGGCTGGTGGCGGTGGTGGCACTCCGTGTCACCTACCACTGATAATAATTAGAGTCGCAGCAGAACCAGGAGGCGAAGGGGGGAAGGCAGCGCAGGGGGGAAGGCTAAAAGCTGCTGTTGAATCCTCTCGAAATAATGAAACCCACTCCTCTGGCCCCGCGCACCCGAGCGGCCTTGCCCGCTCCTACCATGGTTCCCCCCCGGTCCCCCAGGGCGAACGGGAGGAGCTGCCGGGGCAGCCCTCACAGCCTGGGCGGGAGACCTGGGGCCACGGGGGCATCCCCAGGCAGCGGCCGCCGTCGGACTGCCCCGGGGCCCGGCAGCCCAACGGCCCGCGGGACCTCCCTCGGCCCCGAGCAGGGCACCCCGGCCCCGGCCGCCCTAACTTTCCAGCCGCCAGTGGGGAGAGCGGAACATGGCTTCTGTCCGCTCCGAACCTCCGCCAGGAGGGAGCAGGAGGGGGAGCAAAGGGGATACCCAATAACACAGAGAGAAGGAGCGCAGCGGAGAGGAGGAGGAGGAGGCAGGCGCTGCTCCGGGGCGCCCGTTCCGGCAGCTGCTCCAGCCCGGGTGAGTGGGGAGGGAGGGCCGAGCCCCGCCGCCAAGCCCAGCCGCGATCAAAGCGCTGGGAAGGCCGGGAGGTTGCTGCTGGGAGGGCTGGTTAGGCAGGGGGTGGGCTGCAGAAACTTGACTAAACTGTGAACTTCTCTCATCCGCTGCCTCTTCCCCCGGCTGCTCTGATTCCCATTCTCCCGCTGCAGAGTAATTGCGCTCCCATGTTCACCATCACCATAAATTCACCTATCTCCATCCGAAACACACTCACAAAAAGAGAGCGAGAAGGAGAAAGAGGCGACGGGAGCCCTTACCGTGCTCAGAAACTACCTCTGCTTGCAGCTCTTCGTCCGACTTGAGATGCTGGGGTTTCGCTTGCTTTCGACGAGACATGCTGCTAACTGAGCCGTCTTGACTCTGATTTTTGCAGAGGCATCAGAGACGTGGAGGTGGCAAGGAGGGGGGAAGGAATTAGGAACGAAAGGAGGGGGCTTGGGGACTTCAAATAACTGTTCACAAATAAAAGTCGAGTTGCAAAACAAACCAAACAAACAACAGAAAAGGCAACCAACACCTCGGGGAAAAAAAGAAAAAAAAAAAAAAAAAAGCAAGGCTAACCAGCCAGCCAAACTGGGAGTGAGTGAGTGAGTGCGCGGGTGAGCGGGTGAGCGAGCGGGGGAAGAGCGGGCGGGGTGTGCGCGGGCCGGCGGGGTGTGCGCGGGCCGGCGGGCTGGGGCGGCTGCGCGCAGCGCGCATGGGGCTCAGTAATTATGATTGTGAATAATGCATGGCGATTAATGGTGCTGGGGGCGAGCACGGATTGGCGCGGCTCCAGCGGACTCAGGCTGCATATGTAAATGAAGGACGGGGCTCCGCAATTAGCCGCTTCACTCCGCCAAATGATGCGTCTCCCCGGCACCGGCAGCGCCGCCTGCGAGAGGTACCGACCGCGTCGGTGGCGACGGCAGCGGCAGCAGCGGCGGCAGCAGCGAAGCACACACGCACCACGCAGGAGGGTATCTGTTCTGCACACACTTTACACAACATATGTGCAAGGTTCACTTGTTGGGAAAGGTCACGATCTTCGCTTTTCTGTCTGTCGTGCTTTCTTCCCCCCCGCCCCCGTCTCTCAGTTTCTTTTGCTCTGCTCTCTGCTTTTTTTTTTGGTTTTTTTTTTTTTTTTCCCCTTTTCTTTCTTCACATCATTCTGCGTCCTTTGCTCTCCCGGTCTCGCTTTCCCCAGAAGCTGAGCTGCAAAGCAACTGATTTCTGTGTGTGAGTAATTTCTTCCCAGGAGGAAAAGAAACTTTTGTGCATGCCTTTTCCTTTTCTTTTCGGTGTGCTTTCTTTTTCGGCGTTGTACTGCTCTTTCGCCTTGATCTTCACATGCTTCTCTTTAGCTCTTCCTCCATCCTGTCTCCTTTCCTGTCGCTCTTTCTGTCTCCCCTTCCCGGCTGACTTTTGTTCTCTCCGCTCTGGAAAGCGCACGCACGCACACGCAGAAGACCTTGGACAGTTTTGTCTTTCACCTCTCCTTCCTTCTTCTTTGTCTTGCAGCTTCTTTCTCCAAGCAGAGACTCCCCGTTGGTGGTGGTGGTCACTTCCTGTTGTCCATTGGTAGGAAGTTTTTTTCTTTCTCCCTCTCCCTCTCAGGTTGTAATGACTTTTTGTGACACTTCTCACCCTTCCGCCCACCCACCCCCCCCGGCTCAGCCGTGTGCCCCGTTAGCTAATGACAGCGGGCTCGCGTGTGCGCCGATGAGCAAGTCCTTGGTCTCCAGCAAATTGTATGGATCGTCTCCCAGTTTTGGGGGGTGGGGGTGGCTGTTGTTGTTGTCTTCGCCGGGTGATCCCCCCTCCCTTGCTTTGCCTCGTTCTCAGCGGCGCCGCCAGCTGCTCCCTGCGCGGCGGCTCAACCGGTCGCTTGCCTCCGCTCCGTGCCAAGGAGCGCTGCGCGCACCGCGGCCGCTCTTGATTTCGGGCAGATAAACTTTCAAGTTTGGGAGCGGAGAGGGTCACACGGCAGCTCCTCCTACTCTCCTCCTCCTCCTCCGCCTCCCGTGCCTCGCTGCCGGGGCTGCCGCCGGGGCTGCCCCCAGCCCCGCCACACGATCCGCTCCCCGCCACCACCGAGCCTCCCTCTCCGCACGCACTTTCCCAACAGCGGCTTTTCTCCCAGGCCCCCCCTTTTTTTCTAAAAGTGAGGGGGGTGGGTGGGGAGAGATTTCCCTCCCCCCCCCCATCCCCCGCTTTCCACTCTTATCGCATTTCAAGTTGCCGGGGAGCCGGGCTGAGCCTCCTCCGCCCCGTCCCGCCGACTCGCGACCCTCCCGCCCCGTCCGTCCCCCGGGGAGGCGGGCGGCCCCTCCACCGCGCAGCAGCTCCGTCTCCCCGGCCGCCGCCACAAGTTGCCGCTTCCCGTGGCCAACCCTGCCCGCCTCCCCCTCGGCCGGGGCGGGCGCGGAGTGCAGCCAGCCCGCTCCCATGGCAGCCAGCCGCCGCTAGGATGTACCCCACTGTCGCCGATTGCCGCGGCGCCGCACCGCGCAGGGGCCCGCAGTGTGCGCACTGTCCTGTCGCGCGGCTCCGCGCCGCGCTGTGCATGTGCGCTTTCGAGGCGGGGGGGGTCCTTCAGCGGCTCCTGCGGTCCCCTCTACCGTTTTGTTTTGTTTTCATTTTTTTCTTTCTTCTTTATCTCTCTCTTTTTTTTTTTTTTTTTTTTTTTCCTTTTCCTTATAGTCGCAGTCCGGCCCCGCGCGACCCCCGCCCCGTTCCGCGCTCGGCGGAGTGGCCCCGGCGCCGGCCCTCGCAAGGGCGCGGAGGCGCAGCCCACCTTGCCAGCCGCGGGAGGGAGGCGGTCAGCTCCGCGCATGGGGCCGGGGATCAGTGAAAGGGATTTCCTCCTAATACCCCCACCCCAGCCCGTGTAATCCAGCCCTAGTCCTTAAAACACACTAACCCCGGCTTCTTTGGGAGCCTTCTCTATGTAAACTTTCCCTGCTGATAGCTCCCTTTATCTCGTGAGCTCTGATACCCTGTCTCTGGGCTTTCGGTTTATTCCCCGCTTTTGTGTTGGTAGGCAAACCAAATAAAGTTAGAGGCGACAGTTTAGGCCACTCCGGATAGTTTACTGACATGTACAACATCCGCGACTTCTGTGGGGCAGGTATTCGTTAGAAACAGGAACAACCCCTAAGGGAAAGAACACTGAAACGCCAGATCAATGCTTTTTGGTATTAGACGACTGTACTTTTCTGTCTATCGTTTGGCGAGATGTGTACACGACGCTCCTTGCAATGATTGCCCGCTTCACAATTAAAAAACTTGTTTACTGCCTATAAATTCTAGTGCATCTTCTTCCCGTGCATCCTTCCTCGCTGGAAGTTTTGTCACACTAAGAGTGTTTCGTTTAAAATACCTGGAGACAATGGTGATGGTTGAAATATGATGCAATTTTCTTATATGAAGTGGGAGGGGACGAGTCCATTAATTGAGCATGTTTTTTTCTGACAGAAGTAGGGATTTATTGCACCCGACTCACACGAATAACACATTGTGCGTGTGTGTGTGTGTGTATGTGCTGCATTATAGGCAGAGGGCAGGTGAAAGCGAACATCTGCGGGCGTTCAAGTAAACCGCAGCACCGCAGCCGTGAGTAGGGAGATGGAGTTGGGGCTTCCTTTTCAAAAACAGAGAGGGACATTTTTTCCGACTTTTATAGGTGAGGAAGCTTAACTAGCGCTCTCTTTGGCTGAGATATTTGCCCGGAATGAGTGAGGACGCACTTTCCCCTCGTCCAGGTATTTTCCCCCGCAATTGCTGTAGTACCTGAAATGTGTCAGTTTTCATCCAGTCATCTATTGAAAAGATTTGTTGCTGTTGGTGAGGTAACATTCCCCACCCCCCTCACCACCCATCCCCCAAAACTTTGGCGTTTTCTATTGCTCGGTTCCCGGGAGTTCCCTCAGCAGCGGACGATTTCTTAGAACGTTTAAAAGTGCGATGTGAGGGGAGGAAAAAAAAAGACAGCTCATTGGCAGCGTTATAAACCCAAAACTTTGTCCTTTGTAAAATTAAAATGACTGAAAATTAATATGATTTTGCGGAACGTGAGAGAATCTTTAAGTGGAAAATTAAATAATCCCGTCTTTAATATTTAATGAACAATGGAGAACACAACAGGCAAGAAAGGCATAATTACCAGATTTGTATCTCTTGACATTAACATATTCTAGGGTTACAAGTGATACATTTTATGGTTTTCTTTTCCCTTATGCCGCTCGCCTTCCTACTTTTTCTCCGGGAGAGCGAGCCGGCCGCGCTGCGCGGGCGTTGCGAAGCCGAGTGCCGGGAGGCGCGGAGCGGGGCGGCCGCTGCCCCCCGCCGGAGAAGAACTGCGGAGCCCTGGCTCCGTCAGGCACCGCCGGGATGCACGGCCAGAGACGGCGTACATCGCCGGGGGAATCTTCCTGCACGACCTGAGTAGAAAACCCTGTCAGTGTAGCGGGCTCGGGAGGCGAGTGGAAAGTTACGAAGTGATACGCGTCTCCTCCGGTCCCTTCCTGCTCCCTCGCTCCCCATTACACCGCAAAGTTTTCCACGGACCTTTTAATTAATCTTCTGGAGTTGAGGGCGAAAAAAAATGTAATGATGCGTTCGCTGAAGTTGGGCTGCGAAAAAACACGGCCACTGCAGTTGGGGGGGCGGGCGGGAGGGGATGGGATCTCTTAGCCGCGTAAATCTGTGCGCACCCACACAGGTAGGGTCGCGCAGGCGAGCAGGGAGCGCAGTTGCGGGGCTGGCAGTCACGCTTTTTCCGGCTCAAACAGCGTCCGCTCGCTTCCCCCTCGCTATGACTGGTGGGTTCACCGAAATACTTTACTAGTGATGGGAAAAAAAAGTGTTTTTTTTCCTCCGTAATTAAATCTAATTTGTTAATCGTCTTCTTCTTTTGTGGTGTTGCTTTCATTGCCAGAAGCGACACGTTATTATTCTGCCTGCTTAATAATATCATTTACCAACCAGTACATTATTTTTTACATTCATGCGACACCTAGTTATATATAATTTTTATCTTTATTCGGAGTTCATAAAAACCATCAGAAAGTTTATCTACAATATTGACTCTACAAAGAGCGTATAAGCAGTTCTGTCTACACTTATGCTTTATACAAGGTTGTTCTTAAACCTGTCAAAGTTACCAACATGCGGATAAGATGGATCTGACGTTTTATGCAATCCATCTACCGTCTTTTAAAGTTGTTATTTTGCTCAGCAACTTTATTCGAAGGGGCATGTATTTGGGCTTTATTTTCTGTCATCTCCTACTCCTGGCAGGCTGAAGTATCATCTTCCCACCTCCTTTCCTCACCACAACTTTTGTTTGAGGACCCTGGGGTTAAATCCAACAAGATTTTCTTCTGTTTAAAGCTGCAACAACTGACGAGTAATCCGTTCTCACGTGAGCAAAGATATTACCATACTAATATTATTATTGGTAAGAAGACATAATTGATAACACCACCTACCACTCTGCAGCAATCATGATGATAAATGTTTCCATCAGAGGGAAATCTGTGCTTGGTCTACCACAGCCTAACCAAACAGCATGTCAAATGTCAATTATAAAGATGTTTCTTTTCTATTACTTTTTTTTTTTTTTTGTGGAATGCAACTAGCCCCACCACGAGATTCATAGAACCAGTCTACAGCACATCTATGCCTAAACGTTTTGCCTTAAACATTTAAGTTACTTTTTCTTTTATTTAATACTTGGGTCTTTAATACACCCTTGGGTCTAAATAAACATTGATTCATATACACAAAAGCCTATGTTCACACGTAGCAAACTCTAATTACCATCTACTTCCGTTCCTTAACATAACAGCTGATAATTTAACCAAGAATTTAAAATACTTTGTGGAACATTTGTAATACATATCGTTGTGGGGACGTTATAAAGACTACACACATTAAAGCTCATACATATATGTCATTCACACATAGAGATGCATAGGTGCTGTATATATTAAGCTCCTGTATTTGAACTACAACACGTCTGTCAGTACATACTCCAGAAGGCGCATGTAGGAATGCAGCATGCATGTAAAATTAGTGGGCTTAGTACCCTGTGCAAAAATCTGCATGCTTCTGAAAAATACTTGTGAAATGAATATATATATATATATATATATATATACTGCAGACACACACACAAATAAGCGATGTTACATTGTCTGCTAAGTGTAGCTATATAAATAGTGTCAGCAGGTATAAAAACTTTCATTGCCTTGGTTACAGATATGCTCAGAAGATTATTATTAGTTTGCACTAATAGATGCAGGCCTCAAAAGACGAAATCAGCTATTGATAATTGCAAGAAGTATACGGCAGCTACTGTATCGATCTGCTTGTCCCTTATTCCCCTGGTATAGGAGAGATAAGAAGACACACTCTTTAGTGCAATATAATTTCTTTTGACCTATCTGCTTGCTACAGACTTATGATGAATAGCCAGAGTGGTTAAAGTCCTTTATCACGAAAGTTACCCCTTGATATAATATTGATTCTTTATAACTAGCTCCAAACACAAAAATCAAACTGTCCACTTGACCATCATCATCATCAATATCATCACAAAGGCTCTGGAATAAAGATCAGCCCAGGACTGAAAACGCTTTCTATAATCTGCCCACCTAATCTTTATTTGCTGATGATGAAAAGGGGAATGAGTGTGTGTGTGTGTGTGTGTGTGTGTGCGCACACGCCGCGGGGGCGGGGGCGAGCGGAACAGGGAATGTCATCTGAACAAATAATAATAAAAAAAAACTCTCTTAGCTTAAGAAAAAGACCGTTCAGCCGCCTTCAAAAAAAAACCAAGTGATGATCACAGAAGTTAATGATCACGCTTCTAAGCCCCGCTCTGCTGAAGGAGGGGATTCAAGTGCAGAGAAGGCCCGGCGTGATATTATACTGGGGTGCCCCCCCTTCGCCTCAGAGCGAAGCGGTCTGCGGTGAATACAGAGAGTTATGTAAGAGATCACGGCAGAAGTGGAATCAGGCAGCATTCTCCTTGGCTCGAGTCAGGACTAACAAGTCGTCTTCACACTTTCTCTCCTTTTGCTGGTCCACGAAGCGATCCATCATTTCTTTTCAAATTACCTTGTGATCCGGTAAAGGGAAAAAAAAGAAAAAAGTCCCAAGGGAGAAAAAAAATAAAAAGGGCCTAGCGAAAGAGCCGCTGATGTTTGGGTTGATGCTTAACGAACATCTATAGGATGGTGTAGACAAGAAAAAAAAAAAAAAAGCCAAAAAAAACCCAACATAATCCACATGATCCACATGTACGTTGCCCTAAATTAATGGTACTTTCTTCGCCTTCCCTCTCCATAGTACCAGCATGCTTTTGCTCAGGGTTGCATTAGCACAATCACCAGTAATTACAAGCGTGTGTACACTGGGAGAATGAAGACTGGGAAGGTGGGAGGTGGTACGTGATTCCCCTTTGGAGCAATCGGGACTGGGAAAGGTTTCAATCCATGCAAACGGTACGTTGATCATATTTAATGGGCTGGTTACGCTGGCGCACGAGCCGAGGTGCCATTTCAGCGCAAGTTTGCTCTTTTCAGGGGAGAAGGGGAGGCGGGGAAAGGACAGCGATGGAAGCGGGCACGGCAGCTGAAGTTTCATTCACTCCGTCTGGCGCCTCAGGGCAGCATAGCTCGGGGAGAAGGCGCTTTCCTTACGACCAACACCCTTTGTGGGGAACGGGGCGGAGGGGCAGCGCCGGGTACATCCCAGCAAGAGGCAGCCGCACTGAGGGCCGAGCGGGGCCGGACCTGCCGTGCCGAGGGTAACCAGGCCGAGCCCTAGAAGCTGCGCTGGGCAGGGCCCGGGGGGCCGAAGCGGGCCAGACTGGGCCGTGCTTGACCCGCCGCCGCCGAGGCGCGGGCGCTACCGAAGCGGCGCGGCTGCGGCTCGCCCGGCGCAGACACGGTGCGGCGGAGAGGCCCCAGCCCGACCACGGGCTCTGCCGGGACTGCCGGATCGGTGACAGCCCAGCCGCCCCGGTGACACCTCTGCCGCCCCGCTGCGCTGCCGCCAACTTCTCCAGAGCGAGCAGATTGCTCCCTGTCTTCCCGTGCCGTCTCCAGCAGCCGCGGTGCCGCCGCTCCCCCCTCACCGGGCTTTCCCCGGGGGAAGGTTCCCACCGGGAGTTCCCACCCACGACTCTGGCCCAGGGAGTGTCGCGGAGGTGGCAGCCGCGACAGCCGGCGGTTTCAATACTGGGAGTCGCGGCCAGGCTCCTGCCGTTCCCGGCTCCCTCCTGCCCGTGGATCGGAGACAGAATATCCCACCCACGAGAGCGACAGCGGCAACAATTACAGCCATCGTTCTCCGTAAGACTCCACAGAGGAGGCTCCGTTTGCCCCACGAGCAATACTTTCCTCCTTCCCACTAAGTCCTAAGCACCCCCTCTCTCTGCTCCTCCTCTTCACTGAAAAAAATCTGCGGGGTCATTGAAAAAACCCCAACCAACAACGCAAGACAGGGGGGGATGGGAGAAATACCGAGGTCTGCTGTGGCCTCGGGTTGCCGCTCCTCATTAGGGCACGCAGGCACAGAGCCCTCCTGACGAGTTCCCCAGCCCTAGTTGGTATATCAGAATTGTTCACTGACCCTTGCTGTAGATACTGTCGGAGAATAAAATCAGTCAATCAAAATTTAAAAAAAGACAGTCTTTTGTCCAGGTTATGACATCTGGCCTGAGATTAATTATAAAATGGGCACCACAAGTACACACAGGTGGATGGAGGATTTTCTTAATGTTTCAGTGCTTTTTGGGATAGCAAGAGGCAAGGTTTCTCAGAAGATGCAATCTAATCCAAAGCGATCTCATCCTAAAACAGATGATGACAGAAGGACAAAAATGAAGAAGTGGAAACGGGCAAATTGCATCATGACAGTGACTGGTGGGAGGGGGGCAGAAGGGTGCTTTCAGCCTTACACTACTGATACATAGAAATAGTTGATCAAATGGTGATGGACACTGGTTTGTTTGTTTTGTTTTGTTTTTTTTTTTTTTTTAAACAATGCGTATCTTTGCTATGACCTAATGATATGTGTGCTATTGAACTTCACAAAATGCATTCATGCTTCCCTTGGCAGGTCTAGGTGTAAGAGTTGATGACTAACAAAAGTAATATAGATTAGAATCAATTCCCCTTATCTGGTGACAAAAAATAACATCGTGTCAGCACTGTGTACATCCTAGCATCAAATGACACAATATAATTTGATTAGTTGAATAAATAATCAACTATATAGGTCACCTACTTGCAAATTAGATTACCCTGCTTGGGTACAGGCAGCACCTGATTAGGAAACAGCTTCTCTCTGTGTCACTCTAGCTTCCCTTTAGAAAGAATACCTGATATTTTCAAATGCAAGGGCTTTTGAAAATACTTTTATATTTTGCAAAATCCTATATGTGTTTTCATGTTTTAATGTAACATTTATGCAGTTTGTGCTAGTGATACCACCTTTACTACCAAAGCTAGCTGAGTTGTGCCTGTTTGTCTGAGTATTTGCAAATTTTAAATGATAGCCCATGTGCTGAGATCTGAAATAACGATAGCTGAAATACAATCTTTTTGAAAACTAGGCAGCATACATTTCCATAAATGATTTTGGCTAGCCCACTCAGACTGCACACCCATATGAATAACAGGAATGTGAGAAAGAATAAAGTGTTAGATAAGGGAGCATGGAAACATTTAAATTCTGAAGTCCACTCTGAGGAAGATCATCAAATCTCAAGATAAATATGTTAGCTTTTCAATGTAAACCATTATGTCACGCTGCAGAAACAGGAGAAAGCTCTAAGTATGTGTGAAGACTCTAAAGGTTTGGCATTTCTGCTGGGTTTGAATCTTTTCGTGATACTCTACTGGCCAGAGAGACCTCTGAAAAATTTTCTGGTGTTTTAGTATTTCCACAACTTCTGAATTTTCACAAATTATGTAAGCAACATGATGGAATATGGTTTCTTTTCAGACCATATGTGTTAGTTCATGTAGTGCAGCCTGGGTTAGAATAATTCAGAGATGTGTAGAAATCAGGAGGAGGAAAAAAAGTGAAGCCTTTAATGAATACTTGGTAAAGAAGTGCTATTAAGGAGGAAAGGAAGAAAAAGGGGAGTTTGATAAAACAGATAGGAGACTGAGCCACTTGTGTAGTAAGAGAATGGTAGTAAGGGCAAAAAGGTGAAACAGAGATGATGGGAAGAGAGATTACATGGACAGCGAGAGAAGAGGCCAGTGTGCATCTGATAAAATAAGTGTTTTGGAAATGAGTTTACAGAAATTAGCAAAGGAAAAATTTCAACCTTTATTTTACCTGAAGGATTATGCAAGGTGGGATTCATAAAAAAGCTTGAGACTCTGAGTAAGAGTACAAGATTCTGAGGATTTTGATATATCAGACCTGCGGATCTTGTTTAAAACTGCTGCTCTTTGAAAGTAGAATGAAACAAAAGTTTGTTTGAGACGTTTCTAGGCATAAAGAAGGCACAAAGGCTAATTTCTAATATGACAGTGTGGCTCTCTTTGGATGTTCCATTAATAAAATGAAAAAAAAAATATAATTCTTCCTTGCTTTGCTTTCTAAGAACTCCAGTAGCCAATATTGTTACATTATTGTATATCTGTTACATACGGATTTTATATATAAAAGACACAGCTTTTAGTTTAAAGTGCTCCTAATGTGATCATAAAACAGTATACATTTTTAAGTATGCACATTTGACTCCTTTGCTCATGTCAGCTGATAGCCCTTTCATTTAAGATAAAACAAAATGGTAGTGGTATTAACTTGCTGGTTTTGTTGCTTTGGTTTATGTTTTTTTTCACCACTGAAAGGTATAAAACAGTGGGATGGTCATAGAGGGAGTGACTCAGATAAAATTTATAAAGCATCACCTTTGGCTTGAAAAGATTTACCTAAGGAGTACAATAATGCTCCCAACACATGATTTTATACTATTATAACAAAATCTCTATCATTGCTGGGATCAAAATCAATTGATCAGTCAATCATCCGCCTGCCTCTGCCTGCTACCAGGAATGATACTGCAGAATCTCTCCTTACCCGTCTTTGTGAGAATAAAGGAAGGGTTTTGCTTCCGTTTGGAATCTGTTCCTAAATGAATGCATCAGCTTTTGTGTGTGTGCATGTACACTTATTTGTGTGTATAGAAGCATAGAATCATTTAGTTTTGAAAAGACTTTTAAGGTCATTGAGCCAGGTATGTACATTTCATAGTCACATACAGAACTGTACAGACACACCCATGTAGATCTGAAAACTGTGTTTACACACCTCAGGTTTCTTTCTGAACACAGAGCTTGATTTTAAAGTAACATCCAGCCATGCATTCCTCTTTTCAAAATGATTATCTTAACAATCTGTGCAGCTGATTGCAGTATCTATCCATGACAGTAGTTACGTTTCCTTGTCAGGTGCAGAGAAATGCACCTTTCCTCATAGTGGGAGATTTCTTGTATATATATATATTTTTTTGCGTGCTCTCAAAGCCAAAAAATGCATCTATATCAAGTGTTACAAGCACATTTTCCAAATGTAGAATCTGACTCAGAGACGAATGAATGAACAATGAATTCAATCCATTAGGTAAGTTTCTCTTAATTTTACAAATACTTCATATATTAGGTTTACATTTAAACTAGAGAGGAACAGAGACATACACAAACATATGAACAGGTGAACCAGAAGGTTGAGACTAACCACTCATATCTTAGGGTTAGAAAAATTTTCCATGATGGGCAGGCAATTTTAGAGTCAACATCAGTATGGTTTCTGACATTCATCTAAAGCACCTGGTACAGGTCAATGCCACAGACTGATAATAAGTAAGCCAAACAACTGTCCTGTGCCAGCACAACAATTTGTATGTCTTTCTGTTCTCTGGCAAGGATGCATTACACCTGTACATTTCTAATGCTTCCTCTTATCTGCTCCCCTGTCTCTCCTTCCATAAAAGAGCAATATCAGCTCTGTATAACCCAGTGCAAGTTGCTGTCTTTGAAATAACCTTCATTTTATTTAGCTGTGGAGGAGACTCCAAAAGGGAGAGGGAAGGTGCACAGGGATAGGAGGAAGGACTGTTGTGATGACATTTCTGTCTTGCAGGTCCATTCTTCTGTGTGTCAAATCCTGCCTGCAACACAAGGATTATCACTTAAATGCAACACAAGTCTGGTTGCTGAGCTTCACCATGTCCCCAGCTGTGGAAGGGGCTAACACTCTCTTATGTCACAAGTGCTAGACATTAATTCATGCTCCAAAAGTGGACATTGCATTGTATGGACAGTGCCATACTGTGAAGCCAGGCACTCCTGTCAGGAAAGGAAGAGCTTGTCATCTTAGTTTGTCACCAAAGAGCTGATTTATGGCAAGGGTTTGCTTTTGAGGAAAAAAAACCCCACTTTTAAGCCTTGCTGCAAGACATTGACATGCAGGCAAGTCAGGTAGTCTTGTGTTATTTTCATGTACTTGAAATCCATATAATTTATTTTAGTGGTCAAAAATAGGATAGGCAAGGTGGTGCCACATATGTGCTCTTTATTGCCTGTTTCATTAGCTGAGTTGTTTGGATCCTGCTGTTTTCAGAGCAAGATTTTTGTATTTGACACATGATGCTAATATCAGTCATTAGGTGCAACTGCCTGTAATTAATTGGTGCTCTATAAGTACCTATGCACAAGTGGTTTGTGATTGCTGCTGTGTGAATACCTACCAGAGATAGCCCTGCACTGGCCAGGAAATAAAATACATTTTCCTACAAGAAACACATAGAAGTGTTGGTACGTAGTGAGAAAAAACTGTTCTAAGCTCCTTTGCAGAGATAATGAAGATGGTTTCAGGGACAGGTGGCCTCACTGAGGGACCCTGCAGGTGCTGCTCCTAGTGTCAAAGACTCCTGCAGCTTTTTCTGGCTTCCAGGTAGTGTGACATCAGTGGATATATACAGTGTGTCTCCTCCACTGGCTTTACCTACGTGAAGGGACCAGATCAGGTGAGCTGGAAAGCTTTGGTGTCAGGTGGCTGAAGTAAATACTCGAAGGGACTTCTGCCATGGCAGATCACTGAAGTGTGGAGTTCACCCATCCTTAGCCTCATCACTCATTCTGCTGTCACTGTTTGACAGTTTGTGCCATACCCCCTAGTGTCTTTCAAAAATATCTTCAAATCCATGTGTAAAGCCTTTACACATAGACTGAGTAGTCTGTGTTTGGACGTGATTACAGTCCAGGTTCACATTGTCTTTGTGGTAGGATTTTCCCTTTCTGCATCAAGAATACAAGGTAAAACCATTCACATTATTACTTCTTTCTGTAATTTGAGAGAGGGATGCATTCTTCACCTTAACTCAGGAACCATGGATCCTACCTCCAGGTGAACGGAGGTAACAAAAAAAATGTGAGAAAAATGTTTTCACTTTGTTGATACAACTTTACTGAGTGAAATTTAAGTCCAGGCCACGTGAAGACAGGAGCTCAACTTCAGGCTTGTTGGATAAAGACAAGCTCTGAGGGGCTCCTACATGAACAAACGGGACATTCAATGCTGGTGTGTGTTAGTCCAGCCGGAAAGCTGTTCTTGGGGTGGCTACTCAGGCTATTGGGAAAGTTGTCTTGAATTCAGTTGCCAAAAGCAAAATTTAGTCCTTGGAGAGGTGTTGGAGGTTAGGAAATCCAGGCATTTCAGATGTGTGAAGAACAGCAGCATCTTAAACATTGGTTAACAGAAGATTGTAGAGAAAGTGATGACCGTGATAAGGAAAAACATACCCATGCCCTTGCAATCTGCATTTGCATGGGGCCAAATATATTCCTGCTTACAGAAGTTAGTAGTCTGATAGCCCAGATTATGTGGACCTGCTGATTTCAATGGGAACTGCTTCCTGATATAATATAGAATCAAATTTGCCTGTTACATCAGATTGGTGTAAGTTACAGTAATTTTGAACATCTGTTGAATCACAATTAAGTATGATTATGTACTTTACCCCCTATAGTCATTTCCTTACTTAATTACATCCGACCACTTTGCATATCACTATTGAATTTGCCCAGGTATACTTCTGAGTGAGTACTCCTGTAGCTCTGCAAATGAGATGATGTTGAGACAAGAAAGTACTTTTTAAAATTAATAGCAATTTACAATATGTTACACTTTCAACATTCAACTAAATAATAAAGATATGAGAATAAAATCCTTTTGCAACTTCAGGGAGCCACTGATGGAATAATCTGCAAATAAGATTAAAAGATTTCAGTACAACTAAGATTGCCTTTCATGACCTTAAATGTCATCCACATCAGATTTAATTCCAAACACTGAATTTTTCATTTTCATTAGTCAGTCCAGGAGAGAGATGATAATGCTTTATCATGATGTACAAGATGGGTATTAATATGTGAATAAGAATTTATTTTCTAGAAATACATACTACTCGGTTTATATTTCCATTTCAACAGTAAAACCTTTGCTGTATAATGCATGTAGAGCTCCCACCTGCAAACATGATTATTCTGCCCTGTTGACATCACATTATTATGCAATCAATACTTTGGCATGACTTGCATATTTTTTAGTTCCCCTGGAATTTTGTTACTTTATAATTCTGCTTGAATAAAGAAATATTTCCTACTTTCTTATTATCCAAGTGCATTTTTGATTAGTATATACACATTTCCACATGAACAGCAAATCGAATGGAAGAACTGTCCCTCTCACCCCCATATATTAGCAGGATGATTTGGCCTAAGGGAAATTTTAGTAGCGTATGAGAGATTCTGAGGGGGGAAGGAAGAGGAAGAATTATTTTTTCATTTGGCATTCAAACAACTGTTTAATATGAATTAGTTTCACAGACAACCTAATCTTTGGCTGTGTACTGCTGAGAATATAATCTGATACAATCTGAGTTCAGGCTGAAGGGCTGGTACCAGAGTTTCCAGGTGGACCACCTGACAAAATTGTATTAGAAGTGAACCATAAGAAGGTTTAATCAGATTCTTTTAAAGAAAAGGTTCAGAAATCCATTAGACTCTGATTGTCTTGAGTGGGGTGTGGGTTTGTATCCTTTCATGTTCTAAACAAACAGCCAAGCTTAGTCCAATGCTATATATTTCCTGCTTGTTTAGGGAAGCTGGCAGCATCAAACCACCCAATTGAAAAAGCAGCTAGTTTCAGAATTCCCCTGCAAAATACCAGTTACAGAGACCTCAATTTCTATTAGGAGGCTAGTAAGGGTGTCAGAAATCCCATCCTTGCCCTTGGGAACCTAGGTCACTTGTATTTCTAATGGGATCTTTCCTCATAGGCAACTCCCCATCAGAGCCACACCTGTGATTTAATTAGGATGCATCAAACCAGAAGAATTTTCACAAAAGTTCTTTTGATTTGATAAATAGGTGTTTTCTGATAAAGCTTGGTCAGAGCATTCCCTACCAGTGTTGGTGACCTCAGTCCTTGTACCCCTGTTACAAAGAGCTGTAATAAGTTGTATTCAGATACTACAGCTTTCATCAGCTCCAAGCATCTAGAAAGGTGCTTGTCTATGTTTGATAACAAATACAGACATAGCATTTCTATTTCATAAAGTTTGTGCATCAGCCAGATGCATAAGAGCTCTAAAATGCAGTAACTGACAGGAAATTATACAGATAAGGCAATAATGAAGTCTGAGTTAGGACTTGGGTTTTTTATCTGTCTCCTGCAAATAGTCTCTAATGCTTGCACCTATGTCTATGTACTACAGCTTAGGGGTACTTTCTTTGATGGATCATAACACTCCTAGTGACACTGTGATACTCCTAAATCTCACAAACTAATATTCAAGCAAGAACCAATTAGAGGTAGACTGACCTGATTTGTTTAAATTACATATCCTGATTACAGGATATGTAATTCTGAAGCAGCATTCAAGGATAGCTTCTTGGCTGGTGACAATCTATGAAAGATAACGTGTTTGCAAACATTACTTACTGAACTAAACTTCATGATAACTTTATGAAATACGTCGGCATTGTTCTTCCCATGACATTTTAGATGAGACTGAGGCCAGATGTTAAGATTGCTCTTTTCCAGTAACAATTAGTGAGCAAAATCCATGGGGTATGTTTTCAGAGGTACCAAGGACACAGACATGTTCCTTATACTGTAAGGCAGACAACATTAGGAGTTGTGTCATCTGAAGTTCAGCCTGAATTGTCACCAAAAAACCACTCTAGTGACACTAACCTGTTCCATTTGTCTCTACCCAAAAGGACTATTCAGAATCAAAAGCCAAATAAGTGTTTAGCACCATCTACTAATGACATTGTTAAAATAGCAGATTAAGTAACTTTGTGCCGCCTGTTACTTTCACGTGCAGTTCCAGAAGTTCTCAGTAACTTGTAAATCCTTGTGTTTTGGAGCCTTCCTTTGTCTTGCTCTCTTTGGTATGTGGTACTCACTCCAGCAGCTAAAGTTATACTTGAAGTGCTATCTGAATGGAGCAATCAGACATTTTCTGCAGAGGACACCCAGCTGTGAACATTTCAGATGTTTTTTTCATCAGAATGTGTTGGTTTCTTTTTCTTTTTCTTCAGTATAGGTAAAGCAGAAATATGTGACTGGTTTTCAGTTACACACTACTCAGGCTGTGATATATGAAGTTTCAAAAATGTATCAGCAATTCACTTGTAAGAGCAAGAGATCACAGCTCTTACACATGTCACCAGAAGGTCACCATAAGACTTCATGGCAATGGGAAAAAGAAAAATTTGGTTCTTTATGAGACCCAGCTACAGTCACCATGAGTGAAACACAAATCCCATGTGGCGGATATGAATCAGTTTCCTCAATGAGGATAGTAGCAGTGCACCACAGCATGGAACCAAAAGCAAATGAGTAAAGTTGCAAAGGATACAAAATTTCCCTTTCACAGGAAATTTCAGGATTTCAGGATTTATTTTGCTTCTGAAGCAGAATAAAATCAAATCACTTTAAGTGACATTTTCAAAACAATTTCATTTTAGACCCCAGTCTTTAATCTCAATTGAAAATATAACACAATCTGAAGGAATAATTTCAAAATGATAAATGGAGTCACTGTTCTGAAAAGGTTAATGTGGGGTATTTTAACCTTACCAAAGGAGTTGTAATTGTTTTCCAGATTTTGTTGAAGTTGACACTTTCTCAGAAGAGCTTTGTTTTCAATCAAACAGCAGTTTTCCGCTGAAAAAACATTAATTTGGAAAAGTTCCACTCAAGCCAGATGAAGCATGGGAGGTTTGTAGATAAGGAGAATATAATTAGCTACGATAGAAATTCTGTCAGAAGACTGAGGCTGAGAGCTCTCATGCACTGGATAAATACCACTGCACTCCTGAAAAGAGGACAAGCAACCAGGGCTGTTATTTTACTTCCCTTCCAAAAGGTTGCTGCTGCTGTACTACATCAGAGTCCTCCCTGTCTAATAATACCAGTTCTACACTGACACAGTGGGGATGAGAAAAGACAAGTACTTGCTGAGGGCCTGTTTTTGGGAGAAAATTGGGAGAAAATTTTGACGTTACACTGACGTCTCTGGGATGTCTCTTGCAACAGCACTGCTGAGCTGCCCATGGTCTGCTGTCTCAGACATCTCCTTCTCGAGACGTGATCTCATAAGATACCATTGAGGCTGCTGGGATGACAAAGCATGGATTTATGCAGTAACAGACTTCCTTTTTCTGCTGAGAAACAAAAGCCAAAATGGAAAACATATCTCCTAGAAATACTGCACAAATATAAATAAAAAAAAAATATTTCCTTCGGGTTGTTATTCAGAATTTTCATTCACTTTTGCATCATATTTTGCTAAGGTGGGAATCACTGCCTTAAGGCAAACTTCTTAATCTTGTTGATTTTACAAGGGCACATACTTATTCCTGGAATGTAAGAAGGATCTTCCTTCACAATAAAGAAACATATGCCAAGAAGCATCAGAAAGAAACTGGGGTAGAAGGCAAATAATTTTCTTTACTAGGAGAAGCATCATGGTGGAGATTAATTGTCTAAAAATGTTATTTCTCACTCAAACTCATTTAGCTAATGAGGTCAAATCCCATTTTCATATTGTAAGGGTAGGATGACTTTTTATTAAGGCAAGTATGACTCTACTTGTTTTATCATTATTTCTACCAAAACAAAATCTGTAGGCTGAAGATAACTGTATTCCAATTAGTATCACACTTTGCACGGAAAGCATCTAATCATTGTGAGAAAATTGTGTTTCTCTATTAAACTAGCTGACTGTGGAGGCTTGGTGTTCATTTTGATTTACTGCTGGCATAAAATAGGTGCCAAAAATTTATGTAGGTTCAAAACTCAGGCACAGTTAGTACAGAAAAAAATATTGACAAAAGGCTATTAAACATGAAACTGTGGCCCAGGATTCTTTGAACCACAGGCTGTTGAAAGATGTCAAGAAAGCGTAACCAAATGTTTACCTAGCTTTCTTCCCTAAGCATTGTTTCTTTCTGGTGGAGACTGAATGACAAAGTTAAAGCTGGATCTTAATAGGCAAAATATGTTTTTGTGTGGCTGCAAAAGGCTGTCCTTAGAAATCTGAATATTCCCACCTTAGGCAGCCACTGACCTGTTGCTATATCTTCAAAATGTGTTTTTATGCTGGTGAGGTGGTCATGAATGCAACAGCAGGTTGTTGTCCTGCTCCTTACCTGCAGAACAGCAGTTGATTGAATACTTGTTGCAAGTATGTAGAAGTGCAAAAAAAAAAAAAAAAAAAAAAAAAAAACCCAAACAAACAAACAAACAAACAAAAAAAACCCAAACCAAACCAAACCAAAACAACGACTGACCCTCAAGTTCTTGAAAATGGATTTTCCTAAAAAGTTAAATTCCTTACAAATCAAAGCTGACTGTCTGAGCTGGGCAGCAGTGAATTCTTAAGACATGCTAACAGCACTGAAAACAACTTACCACTTTCCTCAACTATAACACGGGAAAAGTGTCATAGTGAACCTGAATTAATCAGAGCTGATTTCTGACAACCTGATTTCTGACAACAATTTCTGAGTAGAGGACTCTGCATTTCATTCAATCAACTAAAACTAATGTACTCAAAGTGATGCTTCTCTATGGCCTTAGTTTCTTTGGCTTCCTAGGATTAAAAATGACCTTAAATTAACACTCTCAATTAAATATGCACTTAAATATTTGCACTCTGTAAGGAGTGTTTCTTGGTTTTCTAGACTGGCCTCACAGTCTCTCAGAAGAAATTGTGCTGATCTATTTTCATTTTGCATGGATGAATGCACACAAGTGACACTTGTGGTCTGATCCCACATTCTCCTTGCTGTTCCTATTCACCTGATGCAGCTTCTCTTGCCCCTCTGGTGCATTAGGTACATCACAAGGTGTCGGTGGAGTCCCAGTGCAAAAGAAATCCAATTAAATAGTCTTTCCTCCTTCCCTATGGAGAGTGATGACTGGAACCAATGGAAAATTAACTGCAGGTGGCTCAAAATCACTGACGCTTTATTGCCTGCTGATTTCTCATTGGAGAACCTCCGTCTCCTTTCATTTGCACACATTTCCTCCTTTCCAGTGGAAGGAGCACTTAGAAGCAAATAACTTTTCTGTAAATTGGGCCATATATCTAGTCCTCCAGGGGCCCACAGTTTCAACCCTCATCTAGAAATTTCAGAATAAATCAGAATAGGACAAATCCTACACTAGAAGTACTTTACTGTTTATGTGAGAGCTTTGTCCTACAAATGGAGTGACTACTTGAATTTGAAATCCTTTGCTCATCTGGAAAGTCTCTGATCCAGTATCTGACAGGGGAAATTTCTCTCCTATCCCAGTCTCAAAAGACTTTCTTACTAGATCATTTCCTGGAAAGCATGTCCAGTAGAGTGCCACAAGAAATCATTTTTCTGTCTAGCCAACAGTCGCCTTTTTAAATTGTCTTTCTATAGATATTACATGAATATGAAGTCCTCCTGTGACAGCAAAAAGTGCAGATGTCATAATATACATAGCAATATATTCTCAAACCACTAGAACCATTTCCTCCTCTTTTGTTCCATTTTATGACCCTGATGTCATTTGGAATAAACTGTAATTGGTCATTTTGTCATCTGCTGAGCAGCCTCCATTAACAAACCTTTACAGCAGTAAGTGCTGGTAGCAGGATCTGTGTCACAGACAGTTGCCACTTAGTGAAGTTTCACAAACATATCTTCATTATTTATGCATGCTGTGCTTTATTACCGACGCCAGGTGTGAGCCAGGAGCACTTCAGTACACACAGGCAGCTAAAGAGGTCAGATGTCAGTGCTGAAGTAATAACAATAAAAAACTGAACAAGAGAGGTGTGTTCTCACGTCACTGTCAGCAGCCCAGTGCCTCGCCAGGCGCTGCGGCCATGCCTCTGCTTTATAGCGGTGTTTTAAGCCATCATGGCATTACTGTGAGATCACAAACATCCCTATGTTTGTCCCCAGACATCTATGCATTTGCTCACAATAAAGAAAATTCTGACAAAAATTATGCTTCTAAGCTGTAGGAAATACTACATGTGGAATAATTTTATCTGTTTGGATTGATTCCACTGAAACCAAATAAATTATGACAGATTAAGGTCAATTACATAAATGAATTGTGACCATGAGTTTTACAGGTTTCATTCTAGTTTTTTTAAAGTTGATGGCAGAACTATAAATATATTACCACAGACTTTCACAGGGCAAAACCCAGCCTCAGGTTTTAAAACAGCCAACCTATTGTTTTAGAACAGCACATGGGAGCTTTGAATTAGCTGTTATGTTTCTTCTATGTTATCATATTGTATTTGTGATGTATGAAAGAATTACAAAATTTAATTAGGGAATGGTTCTTAGGTCATAGCAAAATTGGCACACTAAACACACAATAAATGTCTACTTTACTTTTAATTAAACAGCTTTCTCTTAAAGGTTTAAAGGTTTTTAATCTCTAGTTTAGATAAGTGGGATTTGTAGTGATTGTTAAGGAACTGTGAAGAGTGGCTGAAAACATGCACCTCCATGCGGTTAGAAGGGGGTATTATGGAAAATGTTATTGAGACTGTAGGAAAGCATTTCTTTATATTTACTAAATTGTTAGAATGATGAATACTGTCATAACTCTCACTAAAACTGGAAAATCCTTTTACATTAGCTTGTTAAAAGCCATCTTGATGTTCAGCTTTAAAAGTGCCCTCCATAATTAGTGCAGTCCTTATTTGTGCTTACCAAGTAGGAGTGCAATGTAAAATATTCCAGCTCCACCAACTGACATGAAGATAACATCAAAGAAATATAAATGGAAAGAAAACATTTAATTGAAAATTATATATGAAACTTTAAAACTTTGGACTTTTCTATGGGACTTTCTCTTCCTTTTCTTTAAAAGCACTGCTTATACATATAAACATATCTCTTCACTTTTATTCTATGGTTTACTGCTGGAGTAGGTTAATTGCAACTCTCAAATTGTACATTTATCTCGTAATTTTAATTGTTTTTTCCACACACTTTATTTAGAGTGGTGTGATTTAAAAATCTTATTCGGTATCAATTTCAATTTCAGCAAGAAAACTTCAAGCACTCATGCTTTTCTCTCTGGCAGCAGACCTTTTCTCATCTAGGCAGTATTTTGTATAGTGTTTTTTCCATGGATGTATATCCTGTCATTTAAAGCAATATGAAATAATGTGTAAAGACTCTCTGACAGGAAATTAGGAATGACATGTTTGAGATAAAAGGGTGCAGCCACTGAAATGGTGTCTGATGAAGATTTAGAGCAATGACTGAAGCATGTGAATTGTTTATCCATTCTGCCACACTATTGCTGCAAGCCAAGAGAGGTGTAATAATTTATTTGGAAAACCACAGTTTAGTACAGTGAGAAAAAGTAATCTACCATGGCTGTGACAGGCCAGGCAGATAGATATGAAAAAGAGAAACAGATCTATTTCTCAAGATGTAGGCAACAATTATGAATGAATAGACAGCTACCTTAATATATGAGTTGCCATCTCTCAGCTGCTTCAGCAGATGGCTTATTGTGTGAACTCTGCTCCAAGTTACCCATTCAAAGGTTTGATGTTTCTGAATATAATGCATCAGGAAACTTTTTACAGATCAGTGTGTGTGTTTGTGTATATATATACATAACATATAAATATATAAAAACATATATACACATATAGAAATATATATATATATAAAAAAAAAATCTTGTTTGTGGCAAGCCGTTCTTCCAAAGACAACAGCTGCTTTTGCTGTAAATTATATTAAGAGGTCTAAGCTATTTAGCCACCACAATAACATGACATTTCTTTGATTGCTAAAATCTACCCCTGAATTTTTCATTCCTCTGCTGTCTTGTTTCTTCTCCTCAGTTCCTGTATTTTGCATCAAGTGGTCCAGCAGCTTTCGAGTAGATGCCTCCACACCCCGGGTACTGGTGCTATCCTGAAGCTGCACGAGGGAGGGTGCAGCCAGTGCAGCCTGAGCGTGCTGCCACTGCTTCAGCACTCTGCTGGCTGGGTCTTCCCTATGTCCATTAAAAATGAGAAGTGGGTTGAAATGCCAATTAGATAATGTCGACATTTGGCAAACAGAGTTGTCTGCCAGTTTGCATGCAGTCTGGGCAGTGTCACAACGAATCTCTCAAGTGGCATAGAGTCTCCCCATGGGATTCAAAATCCAGCTGTCACTCAAAGCTACTGTATCTGGGATTTGGGTGTCAGGGTAGCTGGGGGAAGGGGTTGATTTCCCTATGGAAATTGGGTGAAATGCCTTTCCTATATTTCTGTGATATCCACTTTATATACACCCATCCGAGTCCTGAAGTTGCTACGTAAAGGAGAAGGTGTAATGCACCTAAATAAGCAACTTCCTAGAAGTTTCCTTAACATCCTACAAGATGCTAACACAAGCATTTGTAAAAAAATAGTGAGCTTGGGTTTTCTAACTACTCCAAAGTTTCAAAAAATGGCAACATGTCCCAAATGACAAGGCCCTGTAATTTGCTCATGTGAGGTGTAAAACCTGTTCCACCAAAATAGAAGGGAATAGAGTGAAGGGTTCTCCTGGAAAGGAGCATCAATTCTCTTCTCTTGACCTCTGAAAAACTAAATACTGAAGTATCAAAGCATATGCTTACAAATATGTAACTTCATAAAAAATGCAAATTGATATGATGTCAAATTAGTTTGGCTGGTTAAAGCATGGTGCTAGAAATGTCAGGGTTGTGGGTTTGTTCCCCATATGGGCCATTTACTTAAAAGTTGGACTGGATGACCCCCATGGGTCCCTTCCAACTCAGAATGTTCTGTGATTCTATGAAAAGATATTTTCAAACAAAACATCAAATGCTTTTTTGCTATTTTTGTTTTCTCTTTTCATTTAGGCATTTATAGAAATTAGCAATCTGTATGCACATCTGCAATTAGTAGACTCCTTAGACAAGAGGAGGGAAGGTAATATTTAGCAAATGCTTGAAGTTGTTGCTGCAAGCCTTGAGTAATTTTGCTCCTCTGCCTTAGAAAAGGAAAGGACTAAAACCATACTGGTGAATCTTAATCTTATTAGAGATCCATGCCTCAGCTGATCTTGTAACACTACAGACTGACTGCCATGAGTGACACTAGCTTGGGGATTAGGGTGTCAGAGGACTCAAGTGAGAAGCAACATCCAGAATATCAAAAAATTGATAGTAGCCATGGAAGACCCAGCATATTCAAATGTGATAGAGTGTCGGGATCTGTGATATTTAGAGGCTCCCGAGATTGTAGAAAGTCTCTGTCTTTCAGCCCCACTGCCAAAGAAGGAGTCGTAATTCGTCTGTGCTGGTTTTCAAGGTTGTTTATTTCTTCTTATCTGAAATATTTTCTCTCTGACCTGCAGCAGGTCTGTCTTGCAGGACAGCGTGCAGGGCTCTGCCCATCAGTGGAATGTTACAAACATTATATACTAGAAACTACGTGTGCTATATTTACAATAATGTGCCAATATCTATCACCCATGTTGAACAGTGTGTCCCCAGCCTAAACCAACAGAAAAATGCCAACAGCACAGTGAAACATGGAGGGCATGAAGAAGAAGAAAAAGTTCAAGGCACACCCAGTTTCCTCCATCTTGCCTCCTTTGAACCCCTTATCTAGAATCCTAAAATTCTACTTTTGCACCTGTGCCACACTAATTACTACTTATATCAAACACTCAGAGCTTGTAATTCATCCTGTAAGATTGAAAACTCTTTTCCATGGATAGAGATCAGAGACAGTGTCTCTCGGGGCTCTGTACAGGGGGGTTCCTGACCCCCTGCCAGGGTCCCAGACCTTCCAGGGCGGCCAGAGAGGGATGCCCTGGATTCCCACAATAGAGTATCTATCAGACATGCTGTGCAATCAGCCAAAACCTACTTGAAGATGACTCTATGTCTTGATGCTTTTGACAGCTGGGAGATGCATGGATGTCTTCTGCAAACACAAACATGCTTTGTGGCTCACTTTCATATTCTTACAAGTTGTGTCCCCACATTGAAGTTTTTCAGTCAGATTTGGTATAACTTTTCATACTGAATTTACACAGAAGCCAGCAAGGTTTCCCATGTCTTCATCAGAAGGGAGTGCACTAAGCTTATTGATAAAAAGCATCATTTCATAATCAAGGTCAGATAAAATTTCTCTTTCTTTAGAACCATGTAGGTAAAATTGCCATTTTAGACAGGTGGATGTTCAACCACCACTGTCATGTCAGGAAAGATGTGACATGATGAAGGAATATTTATTAAACATGAAAAACTACAAAAGTTAAACACACAATGCTTTAGCATGTGTCAATATAGTAATTAAACTGCTGTAAGAATAATTCTTTTGGTTTTTATTTTTTTTTCTTTTGAAATTCAGCATTCAGTGAGGACTAAGATTTTAATTTCCCTCAGCAGGTTGTGTAAACAAGGAAGGATTGTGCTAGCAGAGTCCTGAACTATTAAGGGTTCTGCATACAAAGCTACAGAGTCAGAAGCAGAGCTCTGGCTAATACTCAAGATAAGACAGAGTGGTCCCTGGGCCTGTGGTGGCAAAGTGCTCTTTTGACACTTAGGTCTGGTGAGCTCCATGAATTAGTGCAAAATGGAGTTTTGAAAATGCAGACTTAGAAAAATAAACAAACTACTTTGTCTTCCCCAAAGTCTACTGCTCCGTAATCTGAAAGTCTTTGCATCTTAATCTTGCAGTGGCCAAGGAAAGCATTTTATTTGGATGAAGAAAAGCAGAAATCTATTCCTTGTATGATGCTAGAGAGCAGTACTTGAAAGAAGGAAGAGTTGGAAGAGAAGAAGCTTCAACGCTATTTGGGGAGGCAATCTTCCTAGAGGGAGATGGGAGAGGTAGAGTAAATTTGAGCCTGTAACAGAATCAGAGAATATGCTGAGTTGGAAGGAACCTACAATGATCATCAAATACAACTCCTGCCCCTGCACAGGACCATCTGCACGCGTCACACCATGTGCCTGAGACCATTGTCCATATGCTCCTTCAACTGTCAGTTTTGGTGCTGTGACCACTTCCCTGGGAAGCTGTTCCAGTGCCCAAACACCCTCTGGGTGAGGAACCTTTTTCTAATACCCAACCTAAACCTCCCCTAACACAGCTTCATGCCATTGCCTTGGGTCCTGTCACTGGTCACCACAGAGAAGAGATCAGTGCCTGCCCCTCCTCTTCCCCTCACAAGGAAGTTGTAACTGCAATAAGGTCTCCCCTCAGTCTCCTCCAGGCTGAACAGACCAAGTGCCCTCAGCTACTTCTCACATGCCTTCCCCTCAAAGGTCTTCACCATCCTCATGGACCTCCTTTGGACACTCTCTAACAGTTTAATGTCTTTCTTATAGTGACAGCAGACTCACTGGCACTGTGTGGGAAGAGGGCAAGGTCAGCATGGAGAACTAGTGGTGATAACTCAGGTATTTCACCAAGAGGCACAGGTTAGACAGGTTTTGTTGGCCTGAAACCCCTTGCTTTGGAGCACACTTGCTTCTCAGAAGACTTGTAGTCACCTAATTGACACAGGCTCTACTTTCCACAGCTTCTTGCTGGAAATGAGTAGAATAACGCATTATCCTGAAAATGTATGAGCCCTAGCAAGCTGTAAAAGATTCACTTATCCTTGTCATGCTGATTCCTAACCGCAGATGCTTTCCCATCTACATCTGTAAATGTTGTGGGATCCTTCAGTGTCTGACTCTCTCCCAGACATACTGCAGAGAATACTCAGAATAAAAGAAATATCACAAAGATTTTCTTCCCTATTTTCTTTCTCACTAAAGTTACTGCATTTTTTCTCCTACACAGGACTGTCTATGTCTTAATGTTTCCACATGATGTTGTAAAGAAAAGAACTACTTATATACTACTTAACTGATACAAAATCTAATTCAAATGCAAGCTCTCCTGACCTAATCCTACACGCAGGATTTCCCCCCTGCCACCTTTCACACGACATTTGTGTGCCACATAAGGGAACATTTTTGGATGATAAGCTGAACTCTCTCAGAGGCCTGTTAAAAAATGTGGAAATCCCTAGGACTGTGTAAATGTAAACAATAACTGCAAACTCCTGCCTGAAGGATTTTTACCCAGCTAGTCATCTCCATATTTTAGCACTACTATCATAGACTTGGGATGTGGAGGACTGACATACTTTTTGCACTTGCGTTTGTCAAAACTGACATAACCTGAAAAGGAGGGGTTTTTTACTTCTAATAATTGTATGATCACACGATAACCTTTTCACACTTATGTGTAAAATTTGGAGTAACTGCCCCAGTGGATAGTTACTCCCATGTCTTGTTGGACCAGATCCCCAAAACACTCTTTGAACTTAGGGTGAAAAGCTGTAGTCTTTTTTAGTGCAGCAATGCATGTCTTCCCTTCAGAAGCTATTTAGCCAGCAATCAGTCTGTAGTGCACTAGTGCACAGCCCACATGCAATATGGACTGACTAGTCACTGTTATTATTTGGGGAGATGGGAGGGAATAAATGTAAACAACAGCAAACTTTTTTGGTGCCACTATTTTTATCACGTATTTGCTGGTTTACCTTATGCCCAAATAGATGAAAACACACAAACAAACCAACACAACCATTCCCCACCAAATTCACTGGACTTCAATTTCACATATGAGTCTAGACTGTATGCTTGAAAACTTGGCTAGTGCAAGAAGAGATGTTACCTCTTGCTCTGAGCTTGGAAATTCCCAGGCAAGAGCAAGTCCAATTTAGAAAAGCACTTTATTAATAGATATTCTTACAGGAGGTAATTTTTCAAAACATAATATTTTAAAAATCATCTTCACACCTGACACTGAAGTAATGAAAATAAATCTGAATGCATGGGAATAGAGGGGAAGCTATGATTTTTATATTTAATTTGCACATCTGATGCCACTTTCTTCATAATTAGTAGCGCTATATCCTCCAACTATTGTGGTAAACAGTTTCCCTTGTTGAGTGCTCAGGATAAAACACTAAACAACACCGGAGAGAGAAAAATTAATTCCTTAGAAATGGAGAAAAGGTAGTTGTAAAAGTTTTGTCAGGACATTCTTGTTGAGACATAAAAGCTTAACTTTTAACTGTTTAACAGTATTTTGAAATTCATTGCATGAAACATTTAAGCCCTCCACTTTGCACTACTTGCACAACATTCTAGTGGCTGTCCACATGGTTCTTTGTACTTCCTGGTTCTTACTGAACATTTATTACCAACTTCCAGAATTTGTTTTTCTTTCTAAAGTTCATCACCACAATTTACAGGAAACAAAGTGTGTATAAAACTGAACACCACAGTTTAGTATTTTCTTGTAATACTTTAGATCTTGTGTTTAAATGTTTTAAGGTTAATTGGTAAGCACATTTAAAAATTATTACACTAGTGAACAGCACCAGCAATTATTGCATTCTATCAGTCACTCAAATGGAGGGATTAATCTATGTTTGGAAAAGATCAATTTCTTATATCCCAGAAATAAAATTTTTGTTTTGGCTAATTATCAGTAGTATCAGATGGGTATTTTCCTTTATATTTTAAGGAGAAATCTTCTGTTAGCAGAGATTTGTGATTGTAGAAGACAGACATGATTGTGTCACTTATTACTGGATGAATAGATGCCCATCTATAAGCAACCACCCTGCACTTGGAAATATCTGTATTTACGGACTGTAACACAAGGAAATCTGTTGAGAGGGTGAGTCCCTAGACCACAGGCTCTGTCCTTCTCTGATATTGCTAAGTTCAGTGCAATGAAAGCACTTAATAAATAACCGTTAATCCAAGACAGCTGCTCACTATTTCAGTGTTTTTATATTTGTATCTATTACCTGTTTTTCTGTTTTCTTAATGAAAACTATTGGTTTGTAGAAAAATTCTCAGGAGGGGATAGTTTTGAAAAACATGGTCTTCCTTTAACTGGACATTTTAGTTGATAATTTTGCCTATGATTCATAATAAAATGTTCTCAGGAACTCATTTACCAATGTCAAATGAAAAACAAAACAAAATACACTTTACAATACCTATCTGATGGCTTAATAAATCCTCACCCGGCATCTGAACCTGGAGAAAATAAGGTGAAAATAGAAAGAATAAAGTTTGGACCTAATAAGCAGTAGTTTTAATAACCTGCTTTGTGGAGAATGAAAGAAAATATAGGTTATCTATTTCCTGTTGCTGGTGCAAACCGAACCCAAAATGTTAATTCCAGCATTGTGGTCTTTCTCTTGCTATAGTAACAGAAAAAAATCATCTAAAAGTAGC